>NC_051160.1:130071650-130098011 GCF_013339745.2 Dermacentor silvarum
CCAAGGATCGGTGGGTGGCGGACCAGGTTGGCAGTCCTTGGTAGCCAAGCCTGACCACGCCTAGGCTTAGCTCGAGCACGGCCTGCGCGGTGACTCAGAGACGCCGCGAGCGTCCCTGCTCCATCGGTGGTGATCTTGACGTCGCCCAGGAAAGCCGCGGGAAGCGTTCGTTGTCGAGGTCGGAATCGGGCGCCGAAACGTGCGTGAGACGCTGTGGCGTCTCACGTAGATGCAAGAGCTCCGAACTTCACGTCCGCTCCCGGTGGTAGCTCCAAGAAGACTCTCCTTTCGTTAGAGTTAGACGCGCAGCGAGAAAGTGAGAATGAAAGTCTGGCGGGCTGCAAAAAGGGTAGTATCGGTCCTAAAATGGACCGTAGTGAAAACAGAAGATTTAAAGGAGCAGGCAGCCATAAATGAGATCGAGGCACGCATGCGCACCCGTGCTAGCAACAGCACGTCACATAAAGAGGCAAAGGCACCTCCAAAAAGCCCCACGCACTGGGCAACAGGGCGCATGGGCAGTGACCTCGAGGAGGATGAGGTGGACAATGAAACGCTCGCATATTCTTCCTGTGTACCGCCCTCAGCGGTGACAAGTGGCCTCACGAAGTTTGAGGACCATTCAGACAGCTTACCTCGAGAAAGGGTAAGCATAGCCGCTCCTAGAGCAGGGACAAGAGGACGTGAAAGTTCCGTATCGGAGGAGATGTGCTTTCGAGCCTCTGGGAGGTAAAGCACTTTTGACAAGGAGCAATCGGCTCCTCACCTCAGCTCCAATGAGAGAGGAATATATGGACGTACAGACTATGGATTTGAAGAATGTGAGAGAAACTCTGGACTAGCCGCCATGTCGTCAGATAGATCGCTTATAGCGGGGACAAGCGAACTAGACTTCTTCGAAGGCTGTCTCGATGACTCACCTAAAGAGAAGCCGAGCATAACTTCTGTAAAGTAGTGTGTGACTGAGGGCACTTACATTGAGATGTTGATTGCATGTTCGGTCGATTGGTCAAGGCGACATGCTGGCACCCCTGCGGGTATCATTTGGTTATATAGGCCTCAGGGCACGTGTGTGAAGCACGTTGCGTGCGATGCCCGTGATGCCCAATTTGTGCCGTTCAAATCGTCTAGGCACTGGAATCATGTTATGCACAGGCAGAGCTATGCATGCCTTCGAAGTCGCCGCAAAGCGTCTCCAGTTCTCTTGGATCGAACGCGGAAGGAAAGTGCTATTCGCCTCATGTGGGTGAGGGTGACATGAGGATGCTGATAGGTCCCCGGTTGCATTTTAGGGCTCCTGACCTTGGATTAAACATGTTTTCAAGTGTGTGGTACTTTTGTTTGAACCTGTGCTATCTGCAGGCATGAGTGTTGTGCTTTACATCCCCAATGAATTTCGCTTTCGTGCAACGTTATCAACCCAAAGTGAACTTTAGAGTGCTTCATTGAACTGGCTTGTGTGACGGCTCTGCTTGGTGCGACCAGTGAACTGTCGAACTGGTGTAGTGCTGGACTTGGTGCGCATTAAGCGGCAGTTTTCTGTTCAAAAACTTTTCCAAAAAAGGGGCCTATTGTGGTGTGTGGTAGTGCGCGAAGACAAAGTTTAGTGAATTGTGCGCGTGTGAACGTGAACATGGTGAGCGCAAGACGACGACGACGACAAAGAGCGTCAAGCACGAGGCGCCGCGGCACAAAGAACAGCAAATAAACCGAGTGCCATCCAATTGGAAAGGACCACGGCGCTCACGGGGGCCAATGACCGATGCCCACGGAGCCCGAAGATAACCAATCCAAAAGTAACACACGGACCAGAGGGAAGAAAAACGAGGCACGCTGGCAGACGGGGGGACAATTCCAGGATGTGGGGGTGGTGGTGGTGAAAAACTTTTAATTGTAAGACAAAACGTACGAGGAGGTATGCTCGGGACGACCCTGGAGAGGCCGCCCCTTACAAACACTAGGTGGAGTCCCTAGTACGGGACCCCAGTGGCGGTAGCCGCCGCCTGAGCGCGCTTAACCAGGGCTTTTTGGGCCCGTAGGTCTGAGCAGCGAAGCAGGGCAGCCTCCCAGTCCTCCCGGGTAAGGTTGGGTAAGGGGGAAAAGGCAGGGTTGGATGGGCAAGCCCACACCATGTGGTAGAGATCCGAAGACTTCTCCGCACAGTGCGGGCAAGCTCCAGTAAAGGCCGGATCGAAATGTTTAAGAGCCGCCGGGCACAGCACAGTGTTCGTGAAAGGCGGAGCAGGAGACGCTCCTCCTCCTTTTTGAGGCCTCTACATGGGCGGGGGTAGAGTTCGTGGCCGAATTGATAGTAAGCTGTAATTTCTGTATACGAGTAGATTGGGTTGGGGGTGGAGTCCTGATCGGTGGGGTCAGAGAAAAAAAGGAGCCCGGTGAGAAAGCGCGCGGGTGGCAGCATCCGCTGCCTCATTTCCCTCTAATCCCATGTGAGCAGGAGCCCAAACGACGTATCGGGAATCGGGGTCCCCGGTTCGGCAGCTAGATTGAAGGACGCGATAGGCCAGGAATGGTGTCTGACCCTGTTCGTAGTTCCGACAGGCCCCTCGCGAGTCGGTAATGATGGTTTGAGAGCGAGAATCGCATGCAGCAAACGCGATGGCGACTTCCTCCGCATGTGTTAGGTCTCTAGCGCGAAAGCTAAGGCCGTTAACCTTTTTGCCTTCGTGGACCACCGCGGCCGTAAACCATCCCCCATAGTGTAGGACGGTGGCATCCACGTAGAAAACGCCGGGTTTGGAATCATAATGGCGCGCCAGGGCCTCCGCCCGAGCCAGTCGTCTGCCATCATGGTGTGTGCGTGCCATGTTCCGGAGAAGAGGGCGCACGTGCAGGGCATAGCCCCATTCTTGTGGCGTACGTAAGCGCTCTTCCATCTGTCTGAGAGGTTGGAGGTGTAGTCGGGAAAGCAGGTGGCGACCTGACAGTGTCTGAGAAAGACGTGTGATTTGGTTGGTAAGATGAGCTTCCTTGAGCTCCTGGTACGTATTCACCATCCGCAGGCCCAGACGGCGCTGGTTAGAGGTGCTGACCGGGAGATCAAGGGCCCGCTTAATCATCTTTCGGAGGATGACCTCAAGAGCGTCCTCCTCATGCTTGCGGATATGGAGGTATGGGGTCGAATACAAGATTCGACTAGTCATAAATGCATTGGCCAGCCGCAAGGCAACTTTGCATCTGAGACCCCCGCGCTTGTTGGAAACCCGGCGGACCATGCAGCCCACCTGGTCCCCCACCTTCCGCAGCTTCCTTAGTGTTGTGTCGGACCGGCGGTGTTGGTTGATGAAAAGTTCGACGACTCTAATTTCAGGTTGTTCAGGGATTCGACCATACTCTGGAGAGAGAGAGAGCAATTTCGGACGTGCATTTGGGCGAGGGGCGGAGATGCACGAATTCAGACTTTTGGGGGGAACATTGTAGGCCACAAGTGTGAGCTTATCGTTCCACTATGGTCGCCGCTTGCTGCAGGTTGGCCTGCATGCCTCCCAAAGGGCCTTGCGAGGCCCATATGGTGATGTCGTCCGCGTAGAGTCCGTGTTGCACCCCCTGGACAGCCTCCAGCTGGGCAGGCAAGTTGTTCATGGCCAGATTGAACAATAGGGGGGAGAGGACAGCGCCCTGTGGTGTACCTCTGGACCCTAGAGTGTATGGGCCGTCTTCGGTGTCCTGTATGCGCAAGTATGCGTGTCTCTGTGTTAGAAATTGTAAGACGTACTGAAAAGCGTTACGCCCGCAGTTGGTTTGAGAGAGATGAATTAGGATGATTTAATGAGTGACGTTGTCGAATGCTCCCTTAAGGTCCAAGGCCAGGACCACCTTGTCGTTATGGCGGCATTCGATGGGGTCTAGGACTTCCCGATTAAGTTGGAGGAGTACATCTTGTGCGGATCTGTGGGGGCGAAACCCAAACATGGTGTCCGCAAATGTGTTATGGTCTTCCATGAAAGTAGACAACCGGTCCCGCACCATCGTCTCCATTAACTTGCCCACACAAGAGGTGAGAGAGATGGGACGAAGGTTGTCCGGATTTACAGCTTTGCCAGGTTTAGGAATAAAGATGACAAGTGCTGTCTTCCAATCGATAGGGAAGGGGCACTTCTCCCAGACAGATAGAATTTAAATATGTCAACAGTGAATTGTAAGTCGTGTCTGGTAGGTTTGCCAGCAGCTTGACTGTAATTTTGTCCCGTCTGGGTGCAGTGCCACCTTTCATTTTGGCCAGGGCTGCCTTCAGGTCGTGGAGCTGGAAAGGTTGATCCAGCTCGGCATTCTCAGAGCCTGCATATGAGTATGCCATCTCTCGGGTATCCTGGGTAGTGCACAGGTATTGGTCCCTGAGCTTGTGTGCTAGCTGAGTTGTGTTACCAGCAAAGCCGTGGATGGCGTGCTGCAAGTGTTTCGGCGTTTCAGTGCGGGTTTGTGTGGGGTCAATGAGGGCGCGAAAGAGACGCCATGTGTTTCGGCTGGACATTTGTCGCGCAGCCGTATTGCAGCGGCTAACCCAGTTCGAGTCGACGAGCTGGGCCGCATACTCTGCCGCCTTCTGGGTAAGCTCTGCTATGCGAGATTTTAGTTTCCTATGGTGTTTCGGATGGCGCCATCGACGGACGAGGCTGTGCCGGGCTTCCGAAAGGTGGAGGAGGTGGTTATCCACATCCGAGACCGCCTCTGAGAGTTTGATGTGTGTTTCCGTAGAACGTAAGCTAGAAACCAATTGCTGGGACCAGGCCTGGTAACCGTGCGTGTGTATGGGAACAGTGTCCTGCCAATTTTGTCTGAATTTCGTCCAATCTTGCATGTGGGCTTGTTTGAAGGGTCGTGCTATGGGGCGTGTGCGAATGGTTGTGTTGATGAGGCAATGGTCGCTACCGCGGGTTTCCTCAGTATTGACCCAGTCGGCGAACTGAATGAACAGCGTGTGAAGGTCAAATCCGGACAGGTGTCCCTGGTCACGGAGTTGCCAATCCCAGTTGGGTGGACAGGGTCAGTGTGAAGAGTGAGGCCCGGCGTGGACGTAAGCTCCACCAACTTGCGGCCACGTTTCTCTTCACGGCGGTACCCCCAGACCCGACTGGGGGCGTTGAAGTCGCCCACAATCAGGAGGGGGTCCCGGCCCGCAACTCTCAGCGCACGACTGAAGAGGTCCGCGAATGAGACGTTTTGGAGTTTTGGAGAGCAGTATACGTTGAGGATGTCAATGGATGGGTCCTGTTTGCGGAGCGGGAGGAGAGTCACCATTATGTAGGAATAGTCGGTTTGCAGGTGAAGATCGACCTTGGTAGCTGTATAATTTCGATGAACGCAGAGTCAAGACGAGAGGTCCAGCAGGAACGTCGAATAGTTCGTAAGGGTGGCGCCCTTCCCTCGCTCTTGGAGGGCAACCACGGCGGGCAGATGTTCAAAGGCTCAGAGGAAAAGTCGGAGGTCCGCTCTCTTGGTGCGAGAGCGGAGGCCCCGACAGTTCCACTGGGTTATGATGATGGGGGACGCCGATTTGGAGGGGGCAGAATGCCTAACTTTAGGGGTTCCCGCCATGGTTAGGTTGGGCATTAAGAGTGAGTGGAGCTGCCCCAGAGCCAGTAGGCAGGACCAGAGTGTTGACATCTAGGCCTGCCAGGGTGCAGTCTTCGTCATCGTCAATGTCTACAATGCGACGCGAAAATTTGGAGGGGTGGCCGGATACGTCCCTAAGGGGACCCGCTTTGCGCAGGGTGCGCAGTTGCGCAGCGACAGCTTGATTAACTTTACTCTTGAGCAGCTCATCAATTTTCGCGAGCATCTGGGCCATCGCGGTGCCGATCAGGAGCTCCATTTTTGCGCTGAGGCGCGCCTCCATAGTCTCAAAAGAATTATGGCCCGACGGCTTCGGCAGCGTAATCTCACTATCCATGGACTCCGCATTGGAGGTGGAGGGGGAGGTAGGAGAAGACGGTGGGTTGGAGAGTTGAGCCTCAAGGCTCGCAATTTTAGCGCGGAGAGGCTCCGTGTGCGTACGGATCTCCTCAGCAATTAGAGTAGGAGAGGGAGGGGGGATGGGAAAGGGGAGGCTGCCCCACCGGGACCGCTCACGTGTTTGCCATATTTCACTGCGTCCGCCTAGGCACCGGCTCCCGCATCCTTTCGCTGCTGTTGCTGCTGGCCGCGGTTCCCCTTGCCGTCGTGTGGTGGCGGCTGCTGCGCCGCTTGGCCCTTGACATCACCTCCACGTGGTGGCGCCTGCTGCGTTGTGACGTCGACGTGGCGTCACAACGCAGCGTCACAACGCCGCTTGGCCCTTGACATCACCTCCACGTGGTGGTGCCTGCTGCGTTGTGACGTCGACGTGGCGTGATCCGCCGCGCGAGAACGCCGCATGATGACGAGTCTTCTTCCCCGACTTGGGGAGGCCTCTCTCCTGAGGGGTGGTCATCTTGGGTTGTCTGTACTTGGCTGTACACTCCGACGAGTTCGTGGCGTGGCTTCCTCCACAGACCGCGCACTTTGGGTGGCACTCGTGAGGTGTCCGCACCCCCTCCACTAGCTCCGCCTGCTGTCCACACACGCCGCACTTTGCATTGGCTGGGTTGGGACACGAATCAGCCCGGTGTCCAACAGTGCCACACAGTCCGCAGGCCCGAATGGTCCGGTAATAGGGTTGAACGAAGGTTATTTCTGAGTTGTAATGAATGTAGCGAGTCTTCACTCTGCCAGCAAAGGTGAGTCGAGCCTTTTCAATATGCCGAATTTTCGTATATCCAAGAGTTCGCCTGCGCGCCACTGCAGAGCCTGGCGTAGGGTGTCGGTCATCTCGTGGTTGGCGACCGTGACCACACCGTAGCAGACGTCCTCGCCATGTTGCTTCAGGTGGCCGTGGGCGGCCATCTTGCCTTTGTCAGTTTGTAGCTCGAAGTCGCCGAGCAGCTGGTCCGCCGTTTGGGCCTCCCGCGTGCTAGCGATGATGAGGTTTTGCTGCGGCGAGAGAAGCAGGTTGAGCGTCGCCGCCTTTTGTACTCCGATGAGAGTGGCGAAGGCGGCGCCGAGCGTGCCACGTTGAAAGACGTCTCGTAGCGCCACTGGCTCACGAGGTTTGATGATGACGACAAAGTCTTCTGGGTGTGGTCGAGGCAGAGGCTTAGGCTTCCACGTCGTTGTAGGCTTGCTGCGCTTCGCGCCGAATCCTTGTGCCGCACCCGTGGCGGATCCTGTCTGAGTTGAAGGCGCCTTGCCGGCGGGCGGGGCCGCTGGAGCCATTTTCATAGCTTTGCGCTGGGAGCTGCGCTCAACCATGCGAAAGAGTTCTTCGTTGCGGGAAGTGACGCCGGGCGAAGGGCGACCACCAGACCGGGAGCTGAAGACAGGCCGTCGGGTTCCGGACCCGAGCCTCCAGGATTCACCCGGCCGGGGCCTCTTGCCAACCCATCCCTGGACGTCGCCACTCCACCCAACCACGGATGGCTGCCCGAGGTCGGCGAACTCGTGAGCCCGCAAGCAGAACGCAAACAGTCGGGCCACGGGCCTGAGTTTGCACCGAGCTGCCTGGCCATGACGCCGCCTCCAACTGCCCATGTCGCCACGCCGCCAGCGTTCCTTCTACAAGCCAGCGCTGCTACGCTCGGGTTTCCTGCCCGTCGCTCAGCGACACCGAAACGTTGGTGAGACGAACGCCGCCTCTCATCGCCTTGCCGCCACCCATCCGCGTCGAACTCTCACGCGGTAGCCATAACTCCATAGCCCTATATCTGGTTGTGTTTTAGGGGCGAAGCTCCTTACGGTGTGGGTCGTTCCCTCCTCTGTAGTAGTAGTAGTAGTAGTAGTAGTAGTAGTATGTAGCCACCTCTATTTTATGAATTGCTCAATAGATGGCGTTGTGTGTCCGTAGCCACCTGTAGTTTTATGAAGTGTTCACTAGATGGCGTTCCGGTTCCGGTTCCACTTCCGGTTCCGGTTCCACTTCCGGTGCCACTTCCGGTTCCACTTTGCGCGCGTTCGGTGCGAACGCGGGCAAAACACCGACGGCGTCGACAACAGTTCTGCGCGTTGCTGGTGCTGCTGCACGTCCAAGTTTATACAGCTGATAAAACTACCTTGAGTCGACCCCATGGCTGTTTCGCATACTACTCAGGGTTCCCCTACGGGAAGATGGTGTAATTTTCTCTCTCGTTCCCGACGCGCGCTCTCTTTATCTCTCGTCCGTAGCTGTGGTTTACCCGAATGATCCCCCGATGCTTCACCCACCCTATCATCATTCACTTCGTGGATATGCTGTGTTTTTTTGTTATACCATATCCAAAGAGATAGCTCTGACTCTAAGATGGTGTAATTTTCTCTCTCGTTCCCGACGCGCGCTCTCTTTATCTCTCGTCCGTAGCTGTGGTTTACCCGAATGATCCCCCGATGCTTCACCCACCCTATCATCATTCACTTCGTGGATATGCTGTGTTTTTTTGTTATACCATATCCAAAGAGATAGCTCTGACTCTAAGTATGTCATCATGGTGGTTTGAGTTATAGCTGTAGCATGTTGTGAATATTTCCGTGTGTGGTTGTACGTACAAGGTTGCTTTCCATACTTGCTTGCATTAAATGTTTTTGTGTGTGCTGTGCAACCAAACGGCTTCGTCCTTTGATTCGGTCCTCTGAGGCTCTGTCTCAGAGACCTGCTTTGAAACAAGAACCTGCTCATCACACCATACACAGAATACTTCCTCTTTGTAAGCTTTCATCTAGTGAGTGAATAACATAATATCTAAAACAGTGTTCCGTTTGTTTTGGTTTTTTAGGTCTAAATTTCTATACACTAACAGTAATTTTACCCAGATTGTTGTTCCATGTAGAGGGGTCCCTTTGGCCACAGCGCATCACGTAAACGGTTTAAAAAAAGGCAATTCGGTGCAAAAATACGGATGCTTGCAGCCTGGGTTGCTAGGAGACATCATAGAGGGAAAACAATTTGAAGAAGTGCTTTTTAATAGTGCATTGCACAAAACATTACGCAGAACATGTTTGGGTGAAAGCATATACAAGTAGGGAAAGGCTACAGCGTAAGCACATTCGAAAGCAACACTAAGCTTCAAGGTTCCTCTAAACACGTGCTCAACAAAAGGGGAATTTAAAGCAACAACGTATACAAATGTTGGATAACTTAGCCCTGGGCTTTGAAGAGATGGCGCTTCGCAGGGCAAGTATCTTGCTGTTGGCGCAGGTGATATATTGCTCGTAAGACCACCTGAAATTTCTTGTACAGTCCAAAAAAGTTGTCGCAGTTTCACCGGAAAGGCGAAGCATCAATTGCGACACCAAATTTGTAGAGAGCTATACGGAGTAATGATATTAGCTTTATCAGCTGTATAAACTTGGACATGCAGCAGCACCGGCAACACGCAGAACTATGTCGACGCCGTCGGCGTTTTGCCCGCGTTCGCTCAAAATGCGTGCGGCGTTGGTGACTGTTGCCGGAGCCTCTGATATAAATAGGAACTTGGTGCCGCAGCTAAACGTCGCCTCCCTTCCCTCCCACTCACTCCCCTCCCCCTCCCCCACGGCCTCTCGCGCGTCGGAAGAAGGCGCATTTGCTCTACATATATGGTGATTGTAAAGGAGGAAAGAGATGCTTACTTCTGCAGCCCTTAAGCGAACACGGAGCAGAACGCGCGTTTGTTCTCCGCCGTGCGTTCACTCCCCGTGAAAGCGCGCGCCCCTCGCTCCCTTTCACTCGCGCATACAGCGTTCGGCGCGCGGCGACGATTTCATCTCCATTGACGTCATACGGAACCTCACGGCGACGACGACGGCGACGACGACGGCGACGCCGACGGCAGAAATCTGCTTTTGAGTGTCCATATAATTGCTATCGCTATAAATAGCTAGGGACTTGTGGTACGACCAGGGATGTTGACATGCATTTTTTTTCTGTGGCAGCTCTAACAACAATCTGTGTCAAAAAAAAACAATGACATTGCAAGTGATCAACTGTTTTTCTTCGTAGAATTCTGCAATGGCGCGACATCATTGAAATTAAAGTGACAAAGAAAGCTTTTATGACACAACCATGTCAATTCGAATCACCTTGATCACGGGCATTATCAAGTTCTTGTATTTCCAGCCTGCTACATCTAGGAAAGAAATTGCTCGTGAAATACCGTCCTATTCACGACAGGATACCATACAAGTTTAACAGCGGAGCTGTTTAAGCTTTTCGTGTCCCCGCGTAGCGTTTGCAAAAAATTGACTAGCGATGACGTTACTACACAGAGCTGCGCCTCGCTTCATCTAGCAATAGCCAATCGATAGCCAATCAATACCTAATAAATTATTGATCAATGATCAATAAATTCCGGAATATGCTGGGGATTACTTGGTAATGCTTAGCCTAGCCCAAATACGTGGCCAATACCTTGCGATAGCCAATCGATAATCAATCAATAATCGAAAATTCCGGGAAAACATAACCCGTAAGGCCAGGACCAGCTAGGTGCCGATAAGCTACGCTGTTTCTTTAGCCTTGCGCCACTAGTGCAACCAACGCAAATTTTTAGGGGCGAAGCTCCTTAGGGTGTGGGTCGTTCCCTCCTCTGTAGTAGTAGTAGTAGTAGTAGTAGTAGTATAGTTGTATGTAGTCACCTGTAGTTTTATGAAATGTTCACTAGATGGCGTTCCGCTTCCACTTCCGGTTCCACTTTGCGCGCGTTCGGTGCGAACGCGGGCAAAACGCCGACGGCGTCGACAACAGTTCTGCGCGTTGCTGGTGCTGCTGCATGTCCAAGTTTATACAGCTGATAAAACTACCTTGAGTCTCTCGTTCCCGACGCGCGCTCTCTTTATCTCTCGTCCGTAGCTGTGGTTTGCCCGAATGATCACCCGGTGCTTCGTCCACTCATCATCATTCACTTCGTGGATATGTTGTGAATTATTTTACAAGCAGATTTGAGACACGAGTATGCTGTAGTTACTATGGTTCTAATTAACGGCGTCTTGCCAGGGTGCTTATGGAAATAAAAGCCCCGTTTTAAACACTAAGTTGTTCACGTAGACAAAAAAAAGTTGTCGCAGTTTCACCTGAAAGGCGAAGCATCAATTGCGATAGCAAATTTGTGGAGCGGAGTAATGATAGTAGCTTTATCAGGTGTATACCCTTCGACATGGAGCAGCTCCGGCAACACGCAGAACTGTTGTCGACGCCATCGGCGTTTTGCCCGCGTTCGCTCAAAATGCGTGCGGCGTTGGTGACTGTTGCCGGAGCCTCTGATATTGTCACGTACGAGTTTGTACCGCTGTGGACAAAATGAAGTTGGTTGGGGAAGAAGAGGCTGAAGTGTCTAGGAGCTCGGTAGATGGTGTCACCCTGGCCACAGAGCTACAACCCTCTGTATATATTGTAAATACATATATTTCCTCCCCGTAACATTTTGGTGGAGGTGCGGGGTAATCTCGCCACAAGCCGGCCCTGGATCTTCGCAGCGGGCGTCACATCGGTTCCGCTGTTATGGCTACTGACGCTGCCTCCGACGCTGACGCTGCCTCCGCCGCTCAGACACCGGCGGAAGTGGTACTAACCCAGCTACGTCACCCGGGAATCTTCACTGGCACTGGCAAGGTCGACGTCGAAGACTGGCTGACGTCGTATGAGCGCGTCGGTAAGCACAACAAGTGGAATGCCACACATTTGCTGGCCAACCTGATCTTTTACTTGGGAGGAACCGCGAAGGTATGGTTCGAGACGCATGAAACCGAAATTACAAGCCGGGACTCCTGCAAGGAAAAGCTACGCGATCTTTTCGGAAGGCCTGTGGGACGTCAAATGGAGGCCAAGCAAGAGCTAGCGTCTCGTGTCCAGACACCAACCGAATCATACGTCGCGTATATTCAAGACGTTCTGGCTCTCTGCCGTAAAGCGGACGCGGACATGCTAGAGGCCGATAGGGTTGGACACATCTTGAAGGGCATCGCAGACGATGCGTTCAACCTCCTGCTTTGCAGGAACTGCTCAACGGTTGAATCCATCATAAAGGATTGCCGGAATTTTGAGCAAGCGAAGAGCAAACGCACCGTACAACGCTTCGACCGACTTCTCAATACGGCTGCCACTTCCTCCTGCAACGACTCTCCGGCATCACATCCGCCTGCCATGCCAAGCTTGACACAGGTCATCCGCCGCGAACTTGAGGCTATGGCTCCAAGTTCTCACTGTCCCCATACGCACGACAACATGACCGTCTCGCTCATTCAAGCTGTTGTCCGCCAAGAAATTGCCAACATGGACATCCAGTCTGCCGTCCGCCCACGTCCCACCCCTACCACTCCTGTCATTGCCTCTGCTGCACCTCGCCAGTCGTTCCCGAGTCGATATCGGAACCCATCTGAGTGGCGAACACCGGATGACAGGCCGATTTGCTTTGCTTGCTCCCGGGTCGGTCACATCTCCCGCCACTGCCGTAGTAGCCGCTGGTACTCCTCGCCTCGACCATACGCTGATCGCCGCTTCAACCGAGACCCTCGGTCTCTGTCGCCCCTTTCTGAACCATACCATGCCGGCCTTCCCTCTCGGGGAAATACCACTAGCCGCTCGCCGTCGCCGCAACGCCGTCAGTCCCGCTCGCCTACACCTCGACGACCCTCGTCCCCGTCCTACGCGGGCCGCTTCTCGGGAAACTAAGCAATGCAGCCCCCGGAGGTGAGGCTGCGTTGACGACTCGGACTGCAAAACCTCTGCTGACCCCTGCTGCTCGACCGAACCTTGTTGAAATTTTTGTTGATGATGTACCCGTTCAAGCCCTCATCGATACTGGCGCTCAGGTGTCGGTTATGCGATCAGATCTTCGTAGCCGTCTCCGTAAAGTCCTGACACCTGCCGAGTCGCCTGCCGTCCGAGTGGCTAATGGCACTACAACAGCCGTGATGGGAAATAGGCACTTGGTGCCGCAGCTAAACGTCGCCTCCCTTCCCTCCCCCTCCCCCCCTTCCCCCACGGCCTCTCGCGCGTCGGAAGAAGGCGCGTTTGCTCTACATATATGGTGATTGTAAAGGAGGAAAGAGACGCCTACTTCTGCAGCCCTTAAGGGAGCACGGCGCAGAACGCACGTTTGTTCTCCGCCGTGCGTTCACTCCCCGTGAAGAAGGGCGCTGCGAGCCGTCAAGGGGAGCGGACGTGCTTCACGTCGGCTCTGCATAACTGATGTCCTACTGCCAGACCATCGATCTGCACCGCCCAAACCCAGTTGGATTGTGTCCAGCAAGTTACCAGGGACCCGTAGACATCATTTTCAACCAGGTGGGCCCATTTTGGCGATTTTACGGGACTTTATCGACCACACCGGCGCCGCTGCTAAGGCCTAGCGACTGACGCCGGGCCGCAGACGCGGCACTAGGCACGGCTGCCATGAGTCTTGCGCGAGGCTATGACCCGGAAAGCATGCAAGTAGTGGAGCTACACCCTGCGAAGAAGCCAGTATTCGATGAAGCCACCGAATATGTCATTCGGAAGAAGTTAGAAGAACAGCGAGCGGCCGAGACGCGCGCCAGCTCTAAACAGCAGGAAGCGTTGCGCGGTGGGGACGCTATGGACGGCCACGTCACCACATCGACGCCAGGCAAAACGCTTCAACCGAAGCGTTGGAAACCGAAGGTGGTGCCCAAATTTGGTACAGAAGACGCTGTTGCGGTCGTAAAACCCAGAGGAACACTCAATTTGTCAAACTTCAAGGGCAGCAATCAAATCGGAGAAGCTATGTATGCTGCTGCCAGGGTCCCGAGCTCGTCACAGGCACTCACTATTTGGCCGGCGTGGGATCAGAACATAATTATTGTTGGAATTCGGGACGCACAGTTCATTCGGAACGTCCTTGCTGTCGAGAGTCTGCGGATTGGCGGCCGATTGCAAGTGGTGCAAGTCTACCTCAAGATGACGGACAACACGTGCCGTGGAGTAATTCAAGTGGATCCGAAGGTGTCGGAAGCGGATATTTCTGAAGCCATTTACTCGCCAGATGCTCCCGTGGTGGGTGTGCGGAAGTTAGGACAGTCGAACGCGGCAGCGATAACGTTCGAGGGCCGCAAGGTGCCGTTCAACGTATTCTACTGGGGAGAGGCTGTGCCGGTGCGCCTCTATCGGAAGACAACACCAGCTTGTACCTTATGTGGAACAGTGGGACATAGGGTGGATGTGTGCCCTAATCCGCGAGATGATCGCTGCCGAGCCTGCGGATCGGTCACTCCAGAGGAGGGGCACGAGTGCCAGCCCCGATGTCTAGTCTGCGGGGACCCCCATCTGACGGGCTCTGCGGACTGCACCTGGAAATACAGGAGAGGTGCGGGAGCCGGGCGGAAGCCTGGCGGAGGGAAATCCAGCAACAAGCGTCAGGCCAGAGGGGCCCGGAAGGATTCGGGGCCTGGATCGCAAGCTCAGAAGCAGGTCGCGGCTCCATCGCCGCTACCAGAAACGAGGACTGCAACGGGGGCCTCCCGGCAGGGACCTCAGGGAAGCAGTCGTCCAGCTGACAATCATAAAACTGGAGGAGCCGGAGCGGGAGCCGGGTCAGCGAAAACCACGAGCAGCAAGGTGAGCTGGGCAGAGGTTGCCGCTTCCTCGGCTCCCACGTTGGCTGCTGAGAAACTTAAGGAAGAAAATAGTAGATTAAGGCAGGAATTGGCAAAGTATAAAACTCAGAAACTTAGTGCGTCGGCAGGGGGTGCAGACGTGCCGGAAACGCCTGCGGAGTCTGCAATGGAGGAGGATGCTTCCCTCCCTCCTACTCAGCAGACAGAGGCCCCTGCCACTGAGGTTGTGGAAAAGCGGGAAGAGGAAAACAGTAACGTAGTGGCGAGGGAGACTGATAAAAAGGCTGCCGTCACACAGGAAGAATCCAGGATTGAGGCTGATGTGGAGCGGTGTTTGCAGAGGGAGCTTCCGCGTTTGGAGGCTCGCATAGCGCAAAATATACAGGCCAGCCTCGAAAGAACCCTACAAACTATTATTGAGAGAAGCGTTCAAGCAGCTATAGAGAGGGGAAGTCATGGCGCGGTAGAGCGGGTCCTACAGGGAATCTTGGAGCCCCATCTGATTAAGCTACAGGCCTTTGAAATCAGAATTGATCGTAAACTTCAGGAGCTTGCGGATTGCACGCGGTCAAAGGTTCCTAAACTTACTGGCCGGATGGGTAACAGGCAGCTTGGAGCTGACGATTTGCCCGACACCGGGGTGGAAACACCAGGCGCGGCGTCCTTGAGTATTCAACATGGCCCGCCCTCCTAAGTTGCAGATTTTGCAGTGGAACTGCAGGGGGTTTAAGAGGAAGAGGGAATCGCTACAGCAATACATTGAATCGTTGGAAAAATTACCAGATATCATTGCACTGCAGGACGTAAATGCGGAAGCCAAACTGAGACCATACAGCGCACATCAAACCAACTCATCCACTTGCATTCTGGTGCATAAGGATTGCACGGCTGTCACAATTGAACTGGAGTTAACCACTGAGGTGGAGCCCACTTTTATTCAGCTCTTACCGAACGTACGTACTAGCAGAAGTGCGTATGTATTGAACATATATAGTCGACCAAAAAGCAGGGGTGCGTCTTTTGACGAGATTTTCCAAAAGGCGGCGCAATTGGCAAAGTCAGCCCCTCTTATCATAGTGGGGGATTTTAACGCGTATAGCTTTTTGTGGGGTTATAGTAAGGAGGATATTAAGGGCAGGAAACTCGCTGCGGCCATATCAGACGTAGCTTTGACGATTCTTACGGACCCGCAGCATCCGACGAGGATTGGCAACAGTGTCTCGAGAGATACGTGCCCAGATCTCTCTTTGATTAAAGGAGCGAGAAATTATGAATGGCATAACACGCAGGAGACCTTGGGGAGTGACCACTGCATTCTAAAGATCTGTCTGGACTACAATAAGCATCGCAAACCGAGAGGGCAGGCCAGGCTCACGGACTGGTCGTTGTTCCGAAAGGCGGAAGATGCTACGCTTACCGCGCCCATTGAAAAGTATGAGGAGTGGGCCGAGTCATTGCTGGGAGTCAGGGATCGCTTTACGCGTACGCTCCAGACCTCAGAAGAAGTTCCAGCTATCGACAACCACCTGCTACATATATGGGAGGCGAGAAGAGGTCTAACGCGGCGGTGGAAGAGGCAAAAGTATAACCGCAAGCTCAAGATCAAGATCGCGGAATTAACGTCGCAAGCGGAAGAATATGCATGGACCTTGGCCAAAAACAATTGGTTGGCAAAATGTGACTCCTTGAAAGGCAGCCTCGGCACCAAGGCGGCGTGGCGTCTTCTTAGATGTTTGATAGAGCCCACCAAGTCGCGCGGGGAGCAGCAACGTAACCTCAAGAGAGCCCTGCATGGCTTCGCGGGCACGGACGAGCAGCTGGTTGCAGCCCTCACCAGCAAATATATTTGCACGATGAAAGACAACGAGCCAGTGCGGGAGTATGAAGGTATGGAGAATCCGGACCTGGATCGGGAGTTTGAGGTCGAGGAAATACAGGCGGCGCTTATGGCCATGAGGCGGAGCACGGCACCAGGGAACGACAATGTGACGGTGGGATTGCTTGCCAATCTTAATCGGCAGACGCTCGAAAATCTCACGCAATACATCAACGAGTGCTGGAGAAGTGGAAAGCTACCCAGGGCGTGGAAGACGGCTGATGTAAGCTTCATTCCCAAGCCTGGAAAGGAGGTGAACATCAATAACCTGAGGCCAATCTCGCTTACATCGTGCGCAGGGAAGCTTATGGAGAAGGCGGTGCAACTTGGCCTATCGACGTATCTAGAAGACCAAGACCTTCTGCCTCACACGATGTTCGGGTTTCGGGCACACTTGTCAACCCAGGACGTATTACTACAGCTGAAGATGGAAGTGATCGATCCCCCGCGCAAGCGCAACAGTAGGGCCATACTGGCGCTGGATCTTAAGGGGGCTTTCGACAACGTGAAACACTCCAAGATTCTGGAAAATCTACAGGGTACTCATTGCGGAAAGCGTACCTTTTATTACATCAAGGACTTCTTGCAAGATAGGCAAGCCCACATCAAGATTGGTGACACGAGGTCCGAGCCGATACTCATGGGCACCAGGGGTACGCCTCAGGGAGCAGTCCTTTCTCCACTGCTCTTCAACGTTGCCCTCATGCACCTGCCGGAAAAACTGAATGCCGTAAAGGGAATTCGTCACGCCCTTTACGCGGACGATATAACCATATGGACAACGGAGGGCAGCTTGGGACTGATGGAGCGGGCCCTCCAGGAGGCTGCCACCACAGTAGAAAACTATGCAGCAGAATGTGAACTGCGCTGTTCCCCGGACAAGTCGGAGCTCCTCGTCTTGCGCCGGAAGGGGGATACTGCATCGCTGGAAATCTCGGTCCACGACACACCTATTCCCGAGGTGGAGACACTACGTATTTTGGGGCTGCTCATTAACAACAAGGGCGTGAACGCAGCCGCAATCACTAAGCTCCGAACGGTGTGTGAGCAAGTCATCCGTATGATATCTCGGATCACGACCAAGAAGAGGGGTATGCAAGAAAAGGGCACTCTTACACTAGTGCAGGCGTTTATCCTCTGCCGAATAGTGTACGTGGCCCCGTACCTTCGGATAAGGAAAAGCGATCTAAACCACATGGACGTTATCATTCGAACGGCTTATAAAAAGGCGCTCGGTCTGCCCATGAAAACATCTACGGAGCGTCTGCTACAACTTGGAGTACACAATACGGCTGATGAATTGATTAGCGCCCATCTTACAAGCCAGGTAATGCGATTAGCCACAACCAAGACGGGCCGCAAGGTCTTGGAGGATTTGAACATCTGCTTTCCGCAACAAGTGGCTGGACGACAAGATATTCCTCGGGAGTGGCGGAACAAATTCCTCACGCTTCCTCTTCCTAAAAACATGCACCCGGAGCATCATCAGGCCAGAAGAGTGGCAAGGAGCAAGATGATGAACAAGTGCTATTCCAGAACAGAAGGAGCCTTCTTCGTGGACGCTGCGGGCCCTGTAAAGGGGATATCGACAATCTCAGTGGTGCACCAAATGCAGGTTGTAGACGGGCTTTCCGTTCGTGACAGGGTAACCTTGACTGTGGAGGAAGTGGCGATAGCCCTAGCCGCGACACACTCCGCGTCAGAATACATTATTACAGATTCGCAGGCGGCTTATAGAAACTATATGCGTGGTAGGATCACGCCGCTGGCATGCAAAATTCTTAGTCAAGCTAAGACTCGCGCTGCACCTAAGCAGCTGATATGGGTACCAGGTCACGAGGGGGTTGAGGGAAACGAGCGTGCACATGCTTCAGCCCGAGCTTTTCTTCCCCGGGATCCTTCTACGTCCTCCTTTGCTGACTTTGTCTCCCCCTCTCCGTTAACAACATACTCGGAGATACTACAGCATCTGCGCCTTGAGAGGCAGACACTGCCGGGGCCCGCTAGGGGTCTTAATAAATCAGAAGAGTGTCACCTCCGTCGGCTACAAACTATGTCTTTTAATAATCCATCTAAGCTTCACGCCATAGAGCCCGAGTCTTTTTCGGCGCAGTGCAAATTTTGTGGCCAAAAGGCAGACTTATACCATATGGTATGGGCTTGTCAGAAAAATAGCAGTATTGCCATAATAAATCAGCCAACGTGGGAGGACTGGGAGGCGGCCCTGTCTAGCTCGGACCTCGAGGAGCAACGAGCCCTCATCGAAAGAGCACGGGCAGCGGCTTTTGCCAACGGTGTCCCGGACTAGGGACCTGACCATATCTTCCCGTAACCCAAGGTTTACTTTCTTATTTTCAATAAAAGTTTTTATCATCATCATCCCCGTGAAAGCGCGCGTCCCTCGCGCCCTTTCACTCGCACATACAGCGTTCGGCGCGTGGCGACGATTTCATCTCCATTGATGTCATACGGAACCTCACGGCGACGGCGCAAATCTGCTTTTGAGTGTCCATATAATTGCTATCGCAATAAAAATCATTGGAGGACGCTTAAGCGTCGCTTATAAGAGTAGAACGCGATAGTGTTATCGGGACCCGTTCGCATCGCAACGCGCGGCTGTAGGTCTGATAGAAATGCTGGAAAAGGGGCGTGTGTTTGAGTTTCCTCGTAGCAGTATTAGGTTTTCTCGTACATTCAAATTACAAACCGACGCCGATTGATAAACAGGCCGACGGCGAATCCGACGTCCAATGGTAAAGCCGTACTTTATCATTTTTCTGAGGGATTTCACTGTGAGAAATTCAATTTTTGTTCACCAAAACCTTGCACCACGTGGAGGGCCTGCGCAGTCGGGGTGGTTGGTGATGTTCTCCGCCACGCGCATCGCGCGCTGGTTGCCGAAACCGGATTATCTGCGACACGGGGCCCTTAACGCTCTCGCGTTAAAATGTCGCATTTTCACCCGAAAGGCGAAGCATAGAGAAAAGATTTCAACAAGAGGGGCACTCCCATAAAGCCCAGCGACTGAATTGACTGCAGCACGCCAAGCGGTCGGTATAAATCACTTCCGGTTTCGGTTTTGAGCCCGCGCATTTTGAACGGAAACTAGCACGCCGGCTGCGCCCCCCTCCCTGCTTTTTTTTTTTGCTCTTCGGGCGGGATCGGTTTATTCGTTGGTAACAATGATTGCGAACAATCTCGTAAAGCCCCATCGAAACTGTGCCACGTGCAATTTCACAAAGTAGACGCAAGACCTTTTGTGCAATGAGGAAATATTTATTTTGCCCTATATAAAAGCTCGTTCCGCGCTTTTTGTGCGTTAATCCAACGTTGTAACCTCAGGTAAGCAGTAGTTCCCGTATGAAGCTCCACCGGACGGCACCGGCTGAAAAAAAGTAAATTACAAGCATGTTACATTTACAAGCACGTAACAGCATGTTACAAGCATGAGTCATTTTGGTATTTAGACATAGGAATACTGCGTGTAGAGGCGAAGCGTGCGAAAGCGGTGAATGGGCGGCATTACAAACGAAAGCAATTCGCTTTTACATACATGGCGTAGAAAATACCCGACTCATCCCAAACAATACCATAAAATATGAAAACATCTCATTTCCAAGTTCTCCCCCATTTCCGCGCGTTATTTCCTGCACTTTGGCAGCACAAATACACGGGCGACTTCGCGTTTCCAAAACTTGGCCTCGGGTAACCGGATGGTACGCGACATACACAGAGACGGACGCAACAGGCGCTCAAGACAAATGCGTGGGTGCAATGCCTTTTTTCAGTCCTTTAGAAGACGGAATTTTCGAATTACAAGTTTCTGATATGTTCGTCGGCGTTATCTTTCGCGCGTTCTGCCGGCGCCAGCAGCACACCCCATGTTATCACTCTTGGCAATCGCTCATCGCGTTTTCAACAGGCGTGAGTACCGAAAGAAGGTATATGTTGTTGCGGGGCCACAAAAAACATCACGAACTTGTCCCTCTATAAGATTCATTACACGCCAAACTAACTTCATCCCCACGGCCGAGCTGCTTATCGCTAACTGCGTCACAGCGCGCTGTGCGGCCAGAGTTCAAACGTACCCCAGAAAGTAACGAAATTACTTTTCAGTAATGTATGGCGTCATAGAAAGCGGCACAAACTTCTCCTAGCAAGATTGCCGTGTTCTAGTTAACTGCGACACGGCGCCCTGTGCGGCCAGTGTGCCTCAAAAACCGAAATAAGTTACAATAATCCCCTAGGAAGCGTCGGAAACATGTCCCAGCACGATTCTTTAACTCAAATTAACTGCGCCAAGATGGCCGAGCTGTTTTTCGCTAACTGCGTCTTAAGTCTCGGTCCCGTGCCGTAAGCCTAATTGCGTCGTAGACTGTGAAACAAGATTTCTCACCTTGCCGTAGTCCAATAGTGCAGTGGTGTCTTGTCCCAGTGCAGAAGGAACGCAAGAATACTGCGAGAGCCCAATAAACCAGGCTACTTAAAAAAAGGGGGACAGACGGGTCGCCGCGGGCGAGTGCTCAAACGCGCGCGCAGCCGCACTCGCTGGCTTCGGGGGAGTGTCTGGCCATAGCCTCCTCTATGGTCTGGCGCATGACGCATGTAACTGGCGCGTCATTGACCTGTGGCTAGGTAAGGCACGGAAAATAAGTCGCAAAGCTAAAGTTCATTTAAACGCGAAACGTTTTAGTTTTTGCGGCACAGAATTTAAGAAATAAATCAATGCCTGTTAACTTAAGTTCACTTTCTTTTAGGGGCGAAGCTCCTTAGGGTGTGGGTCTGTCCCTCCTCTGTAGTATGTAGTAGTAGTAGTAGTAGTAGTCGTCGTAGTAGGTAGCCACGTCTACTTTTATGGAAAAAAAAATTCCGAAAGTTGTGTCCGTAGCGCGGAATCGAACCAGGGACCCCTCGCTTCCGAACTCGCGGCGCTAGCCACTACGCCACGAAGCGCACATGGACACACGCACCACGATGACAATAAATACCCAACACTGTAAGACGCTGTGGCCTCTCCGCCTTACCCCCGTATTCATAAACGCTTCTCAACTTGAACTTGACTTGCCACCGCCTTGGACAGCGCGTTCGACACGCGTTGAAGGCGGTGGCAAGTCAAGTTCAAGTGATGATGATAAGTGGTTCTTGAGGGAAAGGGAAAGGTTGGCGCTATCTTCTGCAGCCCTTGAGGGAGCACGGCTCAGCGCCAACAAGTTCAAGTCGAGGAGCGTTTATGAATACGGGGGTTATACTCTCTCAGCAGTCATGTGATGGCGTCGGCAAACGCGGTGCACGTTCCGACATGTGTAAACGGCTGCGTAAGACGCTGTGGCCTCTCCCCCTTACTAGAGAGTACTGCACGTTTCTAACGCGTTTGTGCTAGCGTCCCCTTAAGCGGGAGATGGTGCAATTATAATGAAGGGCGCTGTTATAAAATAGGAATGACGTCACATATGGCGCGTGTCATTGGTGGAAGTCAATCGTTCGATTTAGTGCGGCGAGACTGGGCGAATTACACGGAAGATTCACGGTTTACCGATGATTCCCTCCGGAGCTTCGCCCACTCATCATCATTCACCCCGTGGATATGCGGTGTTTTTTTTATGCTTGCAGCAGCTAACGTTCGGTGTCAAAAGTATAGCGTGACGTATGGTGACGTGTTTCCTGTCTCCAGTTTTTGCCGAGTGTCCCCTCTTGTTGAATTTCTCTGTGGGCGAAGCATCAATTGCGATAACAAATTAGTAGAGAGCTATACACAGTAAGGATAGTATTTTATCAGCTTTATAAACTTGGGCACATTCGCTTGCTAACTGAATTAACAGGCATCATCTCAGCGCGCACAAGCGAACATGAATAGATCACACTCGGTGACCGCACACAACCGCCGTGAAAACGCTGGCGTGAGCGAGCGCGACAGCAGCAGCGAGCGAAGGTTCGTGCTGCTGGGCGTCTTTGTATTTTGTGTTCATTATTGCTTTTTCTCAATATTTGTCAATTCTTACTTATTTACATTACATTTAATATTTTAATAATTATATAATGGGGTTACCATGAATTATTAATTTTTAATTAATTTTAGCCGTATTAAATTTTACATATTTGCATCCTCGCTTATTCTGCATTGGTATACTGTTTAAAAATGGTTGGAAATTGCAGTACTGAAAACCTGCAAAGACCGCACAAATGACAAAACGGGTTCGAAATCTGCGAAAGATCATTTTGAATATTTCTGCATTCACTCCCGCAGTGACGCAGATGTGAGCTGACACAAGTACACAAATGTGATACAAGTATAGACAAGAAAGTAGTCACTAGGTACAAAGCTATTATCGCAGATTGACGATCTTTATTGCTGGCATGACAAGAGGGCATTGGGCAGGAGAGGTTCTCAAAGGAGGCCGAAGGTCGCTGTTCGTTCTGCCGTTCTAGACACCAACTCTTTCATAACGGCATCAAAGTGCAGTTTCGCAGCCCTCTTCTTGTGCACGTAGAGGAGGAGAAGGTGCGTCAGCTTCCTCTGCGACATTCAATTGCGCAAAAATGTTTTTACTCGCCTCAGAGCACTGAAAGATCGCTCTCCTGAAGCAGCTGACTCTTTTTACTCGCCTCAGAGCACTGAAAGATCGCTCTCCTGAAGCAGCTGACTCAGGCACAGAAAACAAGAGTTGCAGGTACCGGACAACCTGGTCCATCATCTTACGCATATCAGCAGATTTTCCCTGCAGAATCTGTAAAAATTAAAGGACGCTTAAGCTTCGCCTTTAAGAGCGGAGCGCGATATCGTTATCGGGCTCCGTTCGCATCACATTTTTCTTTATGAGTAGGCTTCACTGCAACAGACAACGTGGGAAAGCCAGATTACAAAGACCAAGCTTACACTGATCCCCTTGAAGTCGGCTTCACTTTGTAACGCAAATGCATTGCTGGGAAGACATTTTTACAGGAGCAATTTAAGCCGTCTTATATCAAAATGTGAATTCCCTATAACCTTTTTTATTATTTTAATAATTGTTTGGTGTTACCTCGAGGCGCGTGCCTGTCCAAGATTTAGAAAGGCTTGGTTGTCAACATTCCCCTCAATGTTGCCTAGAACCAAAGTACAGCGAAACACCATTAGAATTCGAGGATGCTTAAGCTTCGCCTTTAGAGTGGAACGCGATAGCATTCAAAGATCCCTGGCTACTTATCAGGCTTTTTTCTTGTATATTAAATTACAATCTGACGCTATCACGCCTGTAGGTCATGATCAAGTCGCACTTTACGATTTTTCTGTTGGATTTTATTTCCAGAAATGCAATTTTTATTCATTAACGCCTTGCGCCACGTGGAGGGCCTGTGTGGTCGGGGTGGTTCGGGATGATAATGTTCGGCATGATTATTTCCGCCAGACGCCGATGCATAACGCCGACGCCGGATTTCCTGCAACACGGGGCCCTTAACGCTGTTGCGTTGAGATGAGTTCACCTGCAGCCGAACCCTCGTCACGCAGGAGCGTTGGGAGAAGCACGAGTTGTGCTGAAAGCCTGCTGATGTCAAAAGCTGCAGCGTCTGCTCCTAAAATCTCATTTAAGTCGTTTACCGCGAAGTTTCGGCTAATCAGCTGCTCCATGCCAGGCTGTTCAAATCATCGTCGGAACTCGCTGGTAATACGATCCATAGCGGAAAGAACTTTCCTCTGTGACGACTTGCCGTCAAGTGCTGCAGGCTCCTCAGACTTGTATGTGAATTGAAGCCTTCTGGGCGGTGGCGAAACTCTGGGCACACGAGGTTCCTTTAGACCTAATTCTGTTGTTCTTAAGTTCGTCCGCTGCCATAGGACGTCAAATGAGGCGTCAGACCATAGCCTTGACAAGTGGTCACAAAGAGCCTCTGCTGCTTCTTTTGCTCCTGCAGCGCGGTAAACTGGGCGTTGAAGCATCCTCGCTAATCCTCGCATGAGCAAAACAGGGCTATAGAAAGGTTGATACCCAATAAAGTTTCGAACTTTATTACGTGCTCATATTCTTTTATGGCCGTCTTGCTGGTGCCACTGACTTTGGACTTGCACTTGTTCCTGCAAAGTCACCTGTACCCTTTCATAGTTCTCAATGAACCTGTCCATTGATTTTACTCTTACTGTCCACCTCGTTGGACACAGTGGTAGCAGTAGGGTTTTGGGCCTGGAACAATCCTGCTCACCGGCATCATTACCCGGAGGAAGTACAACGCTCGAATCCGTTCTTCGATTCGAGGATTGCATTGGAAACATCCTTTACAATGTTCAGAACGTCGCCGACGACATCGCAGTTTCTTGCGACCTGGTACCCTGGTGTTTGATTATTTCAGGTTTGTACTGTGTGGTGTTTGGAAATGTGCGGGTGAGGAGTAGTCTTTCCTTTCTTGTTAGGGCACAGTCTATATATATGAGCTGGTCATGGATCTTAAGTGCAGGTTTTCCGCATTTGCAAGATTTGTGGCCAGTTTGGTTGGATCTCAAGAGGAAGTTTAGAAATATACAGTGTCTGGTGATTGCCTAGCTTGTGTATTATTTTGTAGGGAAGTGCTGTGGCATGAGGGAAATGTTTCTTATCCATTAATGTGTTGTTTTTCCCTCTCCGTGTGTGAGTTAATATTCGGCCAATTTTTTGTGCTTCTGCTGGTGTAGTTGTGATTTAATGAAGAGTTTGGTTACTGGTATGTTGAGTGGCGTGCCATAATTTGTGGTTTCTTAACCAACCATCGTGCCACTGTTGTACGTCCAGTTGATCATCGGCCTTCTGGAAAGCATTGGACCACACAACCACCAGTTGGAAAATTCAACTATAGCTCTTGTCAAAAATTAGGTTTCAGCGTAAACGGTCGGAAAGTGGGGGGGGGGGGGGCTGCCACCTCTGAGAAAATGTTGGGGGTCTGCACCCCCCCCCCTCCGGTTTCGGTGTCCCTGTATGCCCACAACCACGGCCAGAAGCTCCCAGGTGCGAAATGTGCGGAGAGGAACACCCGCCACCGCCGGAGGGGGAAAACCTGACATGCACCCCGTCGTGCGTCATCTGCCTAGGGAAACACCCGACGGGCAGCCGTAGCTGTAAATATACGTTCATCCGCTCCATGCAGACCAACAAAAGCCGGGCTTCCAACTTCAATAGCCCGGCGCAAAACTCAACCACGCCCACATCATCGCGCTCCAGGTAAAGGATCCAGGGGACTCTCCGAGGGCGCTCGGAATCCTTCCCACCTCTACAAGGCCAGAGCCGGTGCAGATCGTCGTCCAGACCTAGAGGTGCCCAACAGAGCGGGACGAGCACGCGAGTGACCTGGAATGGCAACAAACCAGGTCACCAGGCCGAGACGACCCAACCGCCAAATCCCCAGGTAAGGGAGCTGGCAGAACAGGTTTATAGGCTGCAGCGGGAGCTGGATAATGCAGCAACAAATTCGACTATTGGAAAGGAAGCCTACTCCCACGGTCCCTTTGACCTAAAATGCGAGGTAACTCGTGGCTACTGTTAGACGCGATAATGAACAGAGTAACAACATGGAGGTGGATAAAGGACGCGGCGCTAAGCGTAAAGCGGAGAGCCAAGCAGTCGCCCCTGCAAAGGATGCTGCAATGCCGGACGGTCGCCTCGCTAGAATTGAAGCAGCCATAGAAAAGCTAGCACAGGAACAGGCTAGAGCTGCAGAAGAACATACCAAAAGGCTTAAGGAGATTGAGGAAACGACTCACCATCACAGTATCCTTATTCTTAGAATCATGAAAAAGATAGGCATGCTGGTGACAGACGGGGTTCCAGGTGACCCCTTCCTGCCACCCCAAATGGCCGAGAGTCCACGACCACGTAGCAACACCCCTCAACGATTGGGAGGGGGCCCAATACGATCGCACAGTGCTAGTTCGGCGCACGAGTGGAACCACATAGGCGCTCATCATGGAAGACATAACAGCGATTTGGCAATGA